>NW_026896608.1:0-24232 GCF_033153095.1 Gastrolobium bilobum
GTGAGGGTGATGGTTCCAGATGAGTCTATTTCTCAGCATGCAAAGTCTTCTGGGCACCATGATCCTGTTTTGCCAATTGGGGTGTCTCAAATGCTCTTCCTTCAGTTTGTTTTTTCATGTGTTGCTTCCTATGTAATTTAAGTACTTCTTATGATGTTAAATTTGGGTTTGTTAGAAATAGTGCATTTTGTTCTTTGTAAAGTCTCTTCTTCTTCTTTTTTTATTGCTTTTGTTAAGGTCATTGAGCTTGGATTATTATTTGCATGGTAGTGTTCATTTCTATTTTGTTGTATTAGACATTTCATCCTTTTATGGATTAATAGTGTTTGTTTTTAACTTTAATTTTTGCTTATGCTTATAAAATTTCATGTTATAAAAAAATGGCTCGTATATGCTAATTCATTACCAATAAACTTTGTAATTGGATATCAATATTAAAATGTTGTCAGGTTTTCCTCGTTACGAAAAATGTAACGATTTTTCGAACGTAACTAATGAATTGCATCAATTTACCAGTTTTATTTCTGTAAACACCGATTCTCGCTTTTAAGGCAACAAAATTGCTGAGGATATTAATTGCGTATTCCTTTGTTTAACCATTCAAAATTTAAAATATTATAATGTATTTTGATTAATTTAGTGCATAATTATAATAAAATGTATGTACAAGAATTTTCCCATATCTAAATGGTGAGTTTGAACAAAATAGGTTATTTAGTGTATCATGTTTTATAATAAAAATATGGGGTTGACGGCGCTCCTGCAGCAGAAAAATGCCATTTCTCTCTTGCTGAAACAAAAAATGGTGGAGCCCACCTAAATTTTAAAACAAAAAGAATTAGAAAAGGAATGCACGGCTTTTTATGGTGAGAGCATAAGAAAGATTGATTTTAATGTAGCAGGAGACTTTGATTTCCCTAAAAATATTTTTAGATTTGATTTCATTTGTATCTCCGTAAAAACCATAAATTGTGATTAGAAAACACTTTTATCATTGCTAACGATTTTGAGAATATACCTTTTAAAAAAATTTACACATTTAAAATTGGAAAAATTGATTGTCATTTTTTTTAAACAATTAATTGTCATTTTAAATTAGATGACTTTTATTTTAGGTCTCTATGCTCCTATTTATACGGAGGGAAGAAAATATTAAAAATCATTAAATATATATTAAAATGATATAATTTCATTTAAAATAATATAAAATTATGTCCTTTAAAATAATAAACATTTTTCCCTTAAAATTTAAAAAAATTGACTAAAAAAACTACTAGACAACATTATAATTTTGAAGAAATGCTTATGATTAAATAAATAAATTTTCTCTCTTTTCATCAAATAGGCCATGGATTTGAAACAACAGTTGTTCAATAATCTAGATATATAAGCGAGCACAAATAGATATATATTAAGACATTTGTTTCAGAACATGATCGTTGGCTAGTGTCATCTTTATACAAGTCCACCTATCATATATTTTGTCATCTTCTTACTTCATATATATTTTTACCAATTAGGTAAAATAATTACACTTTTTCATATCCTATCACCAATAAAAATATAATAACACTAAACAACAAGTCATGTATGAAAAAAAATAAAATAAAAATAAAAAAAACAGAATGAGGGTTGCATTATTCTCGTTATATAATGACAGTTTCTTATGCTCTCTTTGCACTTCGGTGCCAGTTTGTGTTTATCTTTTTGTGTTATATAACGAGTTCTTATTCCCCTTTGCCTTGATCTCTATCTTTCTTTATGTGAGTGAATATCATCAGAACATGTAAACAACATGAAACTCTCATACCCAGTGTTAGGATGGACCTCTTTTTGTTGTTTGGTCCTCCAGTTTCTACCCTCAAGTTTTCTTTAACTTCTTCAGAAAAAGGTATTCACAAACATTAACATTTGAATAATCTATGGACATTTATGCTAGTAATTGACACTTCGTTATCATTCACAAAATTTTTAGAAAGCTAAATTTTCCATCCACATTAGACTTATCCTTCTTTTCAAATAGCCTTGTTCAATCATTCACAAAAAGTGTTGATGTTGATCAGACTAATCATTGTGCTGTAAAATACAGGCAAACAGAATTGAATTTGAATCCCATTTACAACTACACAATACAACTACATACACAACAAATAATCCTTGCTGCTTGCCTAGGACTATTTGTAACTCCTTGCTGCTTGGAAATGGCCAACCCCATAAACTATGGCTGCTTGGAATTGAAGTTGACCATTGGTTGAGTTGTTTATGTTCTGTGCATGACCCAATTGAAGAGTTGCCGAAGAAGGCAACTCTGGCACATTCAGAGCAGCAAGAGTGTCCAATCTATTAATCATCCCACCAGGTGAACAGGATCTAAAAGGACTGACATTATTAACTTGCTGGGTTGCCTTAGAGCTGATTCTTTTCAGACGGAGTCTATATTTCTGCAACAATTGCAAAAACAAATAAAGTTAAACAAATAAAGCTCTATGAATGAAAAGATTTGGTTTTATGAAATTTAAGGAGAAAGGAAAAGAAAAAAATACCTGCAGATGGCTGGCCACATGCACCCTAGTAAGATGCTTCTCAGCCTTCATCAATTGAAGAATTTTTCTAGGCACAGCCTCTGCAATCAAAAGAACATACAAATGTGTCAGACTTCATTAACAATAATGCCATGACATCTACTCCAGTGCACTACAGATTAGGAAGAGTATTTGAGAAAGCATTCAAAATAATGTTGACCAAAAAAATACAGCAATTGGAAAAATACAGCAAACATATACTTCATCAATTAATAACAAATATATAACAAACATACACAGCAAGAGTCTCCAATCTATTAATCAAATCCTAATAATCATTGTAATATTATTAGGATTTGATTGCTATTTCTACACAAATATATAATAAAAGTATTGCTAAAATAAAGCAGAAACATCAATTGATTGACCAATTGTAGCAATTAATAACAATTAAGATAACAACTACTTTGCATTGTAGAGAAAGAGTGAATAACTTACTGTCAACACCCAAGTCATTAACAACGGCCACAAAACACCGATGTAGCTCTTCGGTCCAAACAACTCGAGACTGCTTTTGGGTTGATAGGTCCTCTTGGTTAAGACCTATCTCAAGTTCTTCATAAACTTCATCTTCATCCTCTTCCATCTTCTCAGCTTCATCCTCATATTCATCCTCTTCCATCTTCTCAGCTTTTTCATCATCTTCAACATGATGAAAAACCAACATGTTATCATTCCAATCGAAACCATAAATAAATAAAATAGAAAACCGACATATCTAAATATATCCAATGTTAGTTTTGTTAAATAAAACACCAACTGAAAAAATTAACAAACTCAACTAGACAAAATCAAATTTACAAAATTAAAAAACAAAAAAACCAGTTAATAGTCCAGTAATATGATGTCTGGGCAGACAGAAACAAAAGCATACAATCGAACATCCACAGTTATCAAGAAAAAAAAAGAAACGAAATCAAAAGAAAAGAAAAGAAAAGCAAGAACATAATGGAAAAGCCACACCCTCAATATTGCCAGAATAATAAAGAAAAAGAAAGAAAGAACATATATTTCATATGGTATTGACAAGCAACTGTTGACAAGCCACACCCTCAATCTTCTATTTTCAAGAAAAAAAGAAACATACTGTATTTTCAAGAAAAGAAAAAAGAAAACAGTCGAATATCAGCAAGAAATATCAGCAAGAAACCCACATACTCGATCTTTTCAAGCAAGAAATATCAGCATATAATCAAACATTTTCAAGAAAAAAAGAAAAGAAAAGAAAAGAAAAGAAAGGGCAGAAGTACCATACCTAGGTATTGACACCTTTGTAGGAGTGTTACCAAACAATACAGTTGGGTCATCATCTACTTGCATCCCATCTCCCATATTCATCCTCATCTTCTTCCATCTTCTCAGCTTCATCCTCATCTTCATCCTCTTCCATCTTCTCAGCTTCATCCTCATCTTCATCCTCTTCCATCAAGAAAAGGAAAGGAAAGAACACAGTCGAATATCAGCAAGAAACCCACATACTCAATCTTTCAAGCAAGAAATATCAGCACATAATCAAACATTTTCAAGAAAAAAAGAAAAGAAAAGAAAAGAAAAGAAAGGGCAGAAGTACCATACCTAGGTATTGACACCTTTGTAGGAGTGTTGCCAAACAATACGGGCTGGTTGGGTCATCATCTACTTGCATCCCATCTCCCATTGCATCCCATCTCCCATTGCATCCCATCTCCCATATTCATCCTCATTTTATCAGCTTCATCCTCATCTTCATCCTCTTCCATCTTCTCAGCTTCATCCTCATCTTCATCCTCTTCTACTTGCATCCCATCTCCCATATTCATCCTCATCTTCTTCCATCATCTCAGCTTCATCCTCATCTTCATCCTCTTCCATCTTCTCAGCTTCATCCTCTTCTACTTGCATCCCATCTCCCATGGCATCCCATCTCCCATATTCATCCTCATCTTCTTCCATCATCTCAGCTTCATCCTCATCTTCATCCTCTTCCATCTTCTCAGCTTCATCCTCAGCTTCATCCTCTTCTACTTGCATCCCATCTCCCATATTCATCCTCATCTTCTTCCATCATCTCATCTTCATCCTCATCTTCATCCTCTTCCATCTTCTCAGCTTTTTCATAATCTTCAACATGATGAAAAACCAACATGTTATCATTCCAATCGAAACCATATATATTTAAAAAATAAATAAAATAGAAAACCCACATATCTAAATATATCCAATGTTAGTTTTGTTAAATAAAACACCAACTGAAAAAATTAACAAACTCAACTAGATAAAATCAAATTTACAAAATTAAAAAACAAAAAACCAGTTAATAGTCCAGTAATATGATGCCTGAGCAGACAGAAACAAAAGCATACAATCGAACATCCACAGTTATCAAGAAAAAAAAAGAAACGAAATCAAAAGAAAAGAAAAGCAAGAACATAATGGAAAAGCCACACCCTCAATATTGCCAGAATAATAAAGAAAAAGAAAGAAAGAAACATATATTTCATATGGTATTGACAAGCAACTGTTGACAAGCCACACCCTCAATCTTCTATTTTCAAGAAAAAAAAAGAAACATACTGTATTTTCAAGAAAATAAAAAAGAAAAGAAAAAAGAAATCAAAAGAAAAGAAAAGCAAGAACATAATGGAAAATCCACACCCTCAATATTGCCAGAATAATAAAGAAAAAGAAAGAAAGAAACATATATTTCATATGGTATTGAAAAGCAACTGTTGACAAGCCACACCCTCAATCTTCTATTTTCAAGAAAAAAAAAGAAATATGCTGTATTTTCAAGAAAAGAAAAAAGAAAACAGTCGAATATCAGCAAGAAACCCACATACTCAATCTTTTCAAGCAAGAAATATCAGCACATAATCAAACATTTTCAAGAAAAAAAGAAAAGAAAAGAGAAGAAAAGAACGGGCAGAAGTAACATACCTAGGTATTGACACCTTTGTAGGAGTGTTGCCAAACAATACAGGCTGGTTGGGTCATCATCTACTTGCATCCCATCTCCCATATTCACCAATTCCATTGTCTTGATAAAACAATCCAAGAACAAGAGAAAGAAACAAGCAAGAACAAGAGAAAGAAACTAGGAAACCCAAAGAAACCAAGAAAACTTTAAGAAGGAGTGAAAACAGAGAAAGAAACCCTAAGAAAACCTTAAGAAGGAGTGAAAAGAGAGAAAGAAAATTTTTAATTTATATTTTTTGGCGGCAAAACTATGATGACCGTTGTATTCTCTTAACTCTTAACTCGTAAGTTATTTCCGTCCCTCCGAAGTTCTAATTTAGCTATTCTTAAAATTTATTATATTTACTAATTTATATTAGCTAATGAATATACATATTAAAAAATATATGTGTGGATGGACAGCTGAGAAATATATATTCTATTTTTAAGGAAATAAAATTCATTTTAATTATTAAAAATATGAGACATGATTGGGTTGAGAAAAAATTGATCACATATATATATATATATATATATATATATATATAATTCATTATAGTTTGACTAATTACTTTGATTAATTTAATAAAAAAACCCGCGATTCACACTAAAATAAATATAATCATAATAATATTTATTAAAAAATTGGCTTTACTAAATGCTAACATCTTTTAAACAAGAGTAACAGAAGAAAGCTTGAGAAGAAGCATTTACAAAGACCTTAATCTAGATGACTTTAAAGAAACTTTGGTTATTGATACCACCATTTAGAAAAAATTCAACAGACGCTTAAACAAGGATTAAAATGCAATGAACATTATTTACCCCCCCCCAAAAAAAACAGAAATGCAAAGAAGATTGAGAGAAGACAATCTTAGAGTTCTATTGGTTGTGTCCCCACAATCACAACATAATACAGAATGAAGAAGAGGTACTTACTTACCAGAGAGGTGACTACTTCAGTTGTTTGATGAAATACTTCTGAGGGATCTACACCACAGAACACTGGCAGGACCTTGGTATATTTGGTTCTGCTCCGCTCCATTATTACCTCCTTAAAACATTTCCAGAGAAAATAGTGTTTACTATTTTCTCTGGAAATGTTTTGAGAAAACAATAACATAAACACTATTTTGAAACGCCTCATCATTATCATGTAAAAAACACTAGTTGTTTGTTGGGTGCACATGCAAAGAAGAGAGTGGTTCTGATCTGTAATATAATGGGGTAGGTGGTGGCGGTTTCGGTGAACTGAAGACAATGGATCTATGGAAGTGAAATGAGAGTCCAGAGATAATGTAAAGTGAGAGAGAATGGACAGATCGCAGCAATAAGTTTTTGAGAAAGGTGAAAGAGAGAGACACGTAGATATAGAAAGGTAGGAAGCGGAAAAGCTCAAGAGAGAAGAGTGGACGCAAAAAAATAAAAGCAAGCTCTCTTGTCAAATCACAACTTTCACATTAGGTGAAATGAGGACTGACAAAAGAAATTAATGGCTCTGATCTCTGATCAACAGAACAGTAGTATCTCTCTCCTATTCCCCAAATAAACTTTAATCTCATACTACCATCCTTATAAACAAGAGAATACATCGATATCAGGAGCAAGGGACTCTCTGTGTGGGGAAAAAGCGAAAGACTATGCATGACACCAGACCAGAGATTATAAACTACAGAATAGGTGAATCAACGATACAGGGCTACAAAGCACAGCTAGATAGTTTTAATATAATAATGAATGGAGTCATAGCAGCAGGGAATTTAACTATAATTGTTTAAAATTAAAAAAAAAACGATATACTATTTAATATGTTTAGAATTTACAAAAATAATAATAATATTCTTCCTCAAACATGGACATTGGCTAAAACAAGAGAGGTAGATGGAATGGGAATGTAGTGGAATGAAGTAAAAAGAACAAACCCAGAAGCATAAGCACAAGTGATGCAGCAAAGATGAACCTAAACACGTTTTGTCATTGCTCTCTATATCAGAATGCTCATAAGATAGTGAAGCCACTTCTTGTTCTTCCTCAACTATACAAAACAGTGAATCACCATAAAGTAATGGTACCTGTCTCCCTGTTTAGGTCTCTCTTTAAGTGGACTGTTTCAGTTTAATCAGTATGACATAATAGTCCACAAATTATATAATAATACAAAAAAAAAAACTATATTGACAATATATAAAAATTAAAGTTGGTCTAAAATAACATTTTTTACGTTTAAGCTAGATGCCAGTGAAAATTAAAATTAAACAATGAAAACATATATGTACGAGTAATATTATTCATGAGTAAAAAAATCTTATTAATATTCTCATTAATTATAGTTTCTTCTTTTGTCAGCACTTTGCAGGTAACAAACAAAGGCCATCAATTAAAGTGACACTAATATTGAATATAGCAAATCAACACATTGAAGTCCTAGCTTCAGCTTAGGATGTTGTCAGTGCAAAAGCACGGACCTCAAATTTATTTCTCAATTTAAGCACGGACCACAATGGATCTATGGAGGTGAAATGAGAGTCAAAAGAAAATGTAAAATGAGGGAGAATGGACAGAGCGCAGCAATTAATGATCAGGTCTTGTCTTTCCCATCGGCTGCTCTGACTTTTGAGGAGCGCATTACCCCAAGGGGCAAGTCATCACCTTAATTGGGTCGAGGAATGAAAGTTTAAAAAAGAAAAAAAAGAAAGAATAAGCTAGCTTTCAATAAAATAATGTAACAAAGGGTTCTGTGTAATGGGGTAGGTGGTGATGGTGGTTCGGTGAACTGAACTGTAATTGTTTAAAATTAAAAAAAAATGATATACTATTTAATATGTTTAGAATTTCAAAAAAACATATTAATATTCTTCATCTTTCAATCTTTATTAATAACTTAATCATTTTTGGAAAGAAAAAAAACTTCAAAATTCCATAAGAAGCCAAGTTTTTGAGAAAGGTGAAAGAGAGAGACACGTAGGTTAAGAGATAGAAAGGTAGGAAGTGGAAAAGCTCACGAGAGGAGAGAAGCAAGGAACCAAATAAAGCTCTCTTGTCAAATCACAACATTAGGTGCTCTGAGGAACTGATCTCTGATCAACAGAACAGTAGTCTAGCATCTCTCCTATTCCCCAAACAAAGTAACACAAACAAACAGAGCAATTAAACTTT
Organism: Gastrolobium bilobum; assembly: GCF_033153095.1. Classification (NCBI taxonomy): domain Eukaryota; kingdom Viridiplantae; phylum Streptophyta; class Magnoliopsida; order Fabales; family Fabaceae; genus Gastrolobium; species Gastrolobium bilobum. Next base: position 8,673 of record NW_026896608.1, read on the forward strand.
AATCTTATTAAGAAATTTTTCAAATTCATTTTATTTATTTATTTTCTTCTCTTTAAATTAATCACACACTAAACTTAAACAACTATTAATTAAGCTCCTCTTATATACTTTTTAAAAGCAGGGGCAAAGTAATAATACTGAGTGAACTGAAACTGAGCTTCAAAGATTAATGAAGCTACAACAAACTTAACACCACAAACACAAGAGAGCCCAGATACAATGAACCATAGAGTACAAATTTATTAATGAGGATTTAAGAAAAAATAAAGGTATGGAGTATCGGAAGTTACCTTTATTTCCTCAGCACTCAGCAGCAAGTAAAGGAAGATTATTGAGAAGAATATCAACTCAAGAGGCTCAGTGTCGGGTGCCATCAAGAGGTGAAATGCCTCTGTTCAGTGTCTTGGTCGCTGAAAAAAGAAAAAACGCAATAACACACTTAAAATAAATGGTAGAACCAATGAAATGAAATAAAAGCAGAGGCGAAAGAAAGTAGTGATAATAATACCTTCATCAACATCAACACCCTTTTTGAGCTGAGCTGAGCTGCTTGTAGTTGGCAGCGCAGCTTGTTGAACATTCATTCTCTCCAGTAATTTTTGTTATTGTGAGTTGAGCATCGGCCAAAGGTAACCACCATTTTTGTGATTTGATTGAAAGAAAGAAAGGAAGGAAGCATGAAGAAAGCTTGAAGAAGAACGAACATTCATTCAAGTCAGATTCAATGAATCGTTTGTTTAGAAGGAAGATATGATAATGAAAAGAGATGGTAACCATTTTTGTGATTTGATTGAAGGGTGAGAAAAGAAGAGAAGGGGGCTTAGGGTTTTTCGCGGAGAAGAAAGAGTTATTAAATCCCATCCCGCCCAATTTGAGAATTTGTATCTGAGAGAATGCATTACACTGATTGCAGTTTTGGGTTATTGGAGGGCCACACTTGACTTTGATAGACACTACACTACACTGAGAGAGAGAGAGAGAGAGAGAGAGAGAGAGAGAGAGAGAGAGAGAGAGAGAGAGAGAGAGAGAGAGAGAGAGAGAGAGAGAGAGAGAGAGAGAGAGAGAGAGAGAGAGCAATGCAATGGTTGGACTTGGGTGTTATTTTCAGCAGCATCATCTTTGTTTTGTTTTGTTTTGGGCCCAATCCAATCCAAATATCCAATCCATCTTTGTTTCTCACTACATTACATCGAGGAGGAGGGATTTCTTAATTCTAAATAAATAAATTTTAATTAAATTATTGATTTAAATATTTTAAAAAAAAGTATTCATAATATACAACTTTAAATATATCTTAAAAGGATAAAACATAATCACTTACTGTTTATCGAATGTGTGAGTGAAATTAATGTTACAGGTCAATTATATATGTATTATTTTTTTTCTAATTTCACTCTGATCACTTAATATAATTATCTTTTCTTTGATAAAATTTTAATTCTCATTGAATTAATAATTATTTTGATCTATTATAAGTAATAAAATATTTATTGAATCTTTTTTCTTGAAAATATAAATTTGAATTCCTAGTGTTTAAATATAAATTTATTAATTACTTTGACTTTTAAAAATTCAAAATTAGCATGTTACAATAATCTTCTGTAGTTTTATGAAAAAAATAAATATATACAATTTTTGTCTAATATACACTTTTAATGTTTATTTGAAAGGAAAAAAATCCTCTCTTTTTTGGAAATAGAAAAAAAAACATCTTTAATATAGCCACAAATAAAATCAAAAATTATATTTTGTTGTTTTGTAGTTTGTGTCTTTTCTCATTATATTAGCAATCACAAATATACTAATTTAGTGATATAATTACCAAATAATATGTTATTTGATAGAAAAGGGATACTTATTTCTTTAATTAAGTTTACCTCTCAAAAATAATATTTTTAAATTTTTTTTCTTAAACAATTGGTTCATTCTCTATAAGAAAAATAAAATAAATTTATTTTATCAATCATAATTTTTAACCATTTATAATTCTCAAACTAAGAATTGAATAAAAATTATTTTTGAAAAAATTGTGATGCATATCCCACATGGCCCGACAATTATAATAAAAAAAACAGTGGGTCTCTCAATGGACACTCAATTTGATGGATGTGTTAGCTTGGTGTTAGTTTTTTGTTTTATTTTCACTTTTAATTGATAGAATTTTATTAAAAATTCTGCAAGTGTTGCTCTATTTTTATTTTATTTCTTATTTTTGAGAATTTGTAAAACAAATAGTAAAATTTCATTTTCACCACTTTCTATATGGGAAAAGTATTTGTCTTTTTAAATGACACAACTTATGTCATTTTACTATAATATTGTAATACAAAAATTTCAATGCACAAAATGAGAAATCTAAAGAAAAATTAGTCTGTAAAACATTAAAAACGACAAATCATCTTTAAGTAATTTATTTTTACATGAAACTGTAAAGAAATTTTAAATATATTTTAGTATATCCTAAAATATTTTAGTTGATCTGTAGAATATATTATAAAATCAACTAGTCATTTCATCGAAGGAAGAATATTAATCTGTACAAATAGGATCTTTGAATAATGTTTTCCATCGGGTAGCATTCATATCAATCCAGTCCAAAAGAAAGATAAAAACGGCTTAAAATATTTATTGAAATGGAAATTGACTTGAAATTTTGGATTTAAGCGGAAGTTAACTTTACCCTTTTTATTTTCCTCTTCATTTTATGCACCAAACCTTAGTGTAGTGTTTGGATCAATTAAAGTAAACTTGGACTAATCTACTTTCATGATGGATCAAAAGCAGGTTGTATATTACAATTTGGGTCCCTTGCAAAAAAATTAATGATGTATATCACAAAAAGGAGTTAGTTTTATCCAAATAGATAAAGACACTTACTAAATACGGTCAATTAAGTCAGGCGCGTTATCTCATGCGCGCGAAAATTTCTGTTGTGCTAGGGTTTCTGATTTCTCTTTTCTGTGAGGGTTTGCGATGGAGGAAAATCCTGATGATTGTGATGAGTCTTTGCGTATGGAGAGGAAGAGTACTAAGAGAACCAAGAACGGGGAAGAAATTGTGGCTGAGGTTCGGATGAGGGATGTGGTGAAGGAGTTCCAAGCTGGTTCTCCGATGATAGCTAAACAAAGGTCTTTTGCTGATGTCACTGGAACGGAAAATGGTGTGGCTGGGGAATCTATTCCTCAGTTGGCTGGCGAAGAGGACGTAGATCTGGAACCCTTGGACCCAAGCTTGGGTGAAATTTCCGAATGGGGCTTTCAGACGATCTTCAGGGAAGACGGTTCCGTGGAAATTAAAAGCATTAGGGAAGCAAGATTGAGGATGCGTCAGCGTTGGAGAAATGCTCTTATAGTCAAGTTGCTGGGGAAGAAAATAGGAGTGGGCTTCATGAAGAAGAAGCTGGAATCCTTTTGGGCTAAATCCGGTAGCATCACTGTGGCTGACTTAGGTAACGAGTTTTTTTTAGTAAGATTTAGCTCGCTGGAAGATCTTAATCTGGCCATTACTGGTGGTCCATGGATTATTTTGGGACACTACCTTGCCACTAGAAAGTGGGAACCGTGTTTTGACCCGGACAAGGCAAACATACATAAGGTAGCTGCATGGGTGAGGCTTCCTGGTGTCCCTCAGGAGTACTGCGAGTATCCGTTCCTCAGCCAACTGGGCACTGTAATAGGAAAGGTACTTAAGGTGGATAGAACGACATCAACTGGTGACAGGGCCAGGTTTGCTAGAGTCTGTATAGAGGTGGATTTGTCTAGGCCGTTGAGAGGAGAATACATTCTTGATGGATGTAGGAAAATAGTGGAGTATGAAGGACTGTTTCTAATATGCCTTCGATGTGGGAAATACGAACATAATGCAGATTCATGCCCTGACTATGCCAAACCTGGTTATACCAAGAAGGAAGAGGGGGTCCCTGAGCAACCAGTTGGAGGCCAGTGTACTCAAGGAGTAGGTCCCTCGATGGTGGTCCAGAGAAGAAAAAGATTTCAGCAGAACTATCAGAAAAAGGAACCAACTGTTGGTAGGAAATTTGGTGAAGACATTTCCAATAAGAATAACACTAAGGAAGTGAAGGTTGCTGCTAAGACTGATATGAAGTCTCATGATGTTCAGTTTGTGAAAGTGGCATCAAGTCATCAAGGCATTGCAGCTAATAGGAAGGGTAATCTGTTTAAGGAGAATGTGGATTTGAAGAGTGCCACCAAGTCAGAAGCTGGGGGGTTGAGCTTCTCGGCTGCTGCATCAAGCCATCCTAGGAAATTTACAGGAGCTAAAAATCCTGTGTTAACTACCAGAAAACACAACCCCAAGAAAACTAGTAGTAATGGCAAGGGTGTTGCTATCCTTTCTCCTACTGATAATTCCATTGCCAGTAACTTGGTAGGGCAGGTACCTACACCTGTGCAAAGGCCGACTGATGAGGGGCTGGGTAAAGGACTGATGTGGGGAGATTTGATGATGGCTGTTGAAACTTCATTGGAGGAGAGTAATGCTGGTCTTATAACAGAAGAAAAGGTGATCTTTGAAGAAATTGTGAAAGAACCGGATCCTTTTGACCATGGCCATCTTAAGGAAGTCAAGGAGGAAGACATCCAATCAGGTATGGAGGTTGATAAAACCTCAGGTGTTTCTGTTTTGTCCTCTATGAATGTTGATGGTAGTCTTGTTTGTGATCAGAATTTTTCTGGTAATAGTGGGTTATGTTTTGTTAACCAGGAGTTAAGTAGCAAGTACTTAGAAAACTTGCAACTAAATCAATCTTAATCATGAATGTTTTAACTTGGAACTGTAGGGGGGCTGCAAAAAAACAGTTCAAGAGTACTTTTTCTAGATTCTGTAGGAAGCATAGTGTAGGTGTGGCTGCTATACTTGAACCTAGAGTTAGTGGTGCTAAAGCTAATAAAATAATTAGAAGTTTGGGTTTCTCTAATTCTATAGTTGTTGAAGCAAATGGTTTTGCTGGTGGTATATGGCTGGTGTGGAATAATAGAGATGTTAAGATCTCTCTCATCTCTAAACATGACCAGTATATTCATGTTTGGGTGGAGTTTTCTGGCTTGAAAGGCTTTTACTGGACAACAGTGTATGCTAGTCCTCACTTCAATATACGACAGGTTCTATGGGAGGAATTAAAAGACCTTGGCAGAAATTTGGATGAGCCTTGGATGCTATCTGATGATTTCAATGAGATAGCTATGTCTTCAGAAAAAAAAGGAGGGGGTCCTGTAGATGGTAGTAGGTGCATTCAATTTGCTGGGGTGCTCAATGAGTGTGGGGTTATGGATTTGGGGGGTGGAGGCAACAGATTCAAATGGAAAGGCCCAAAATTCCTCCATCTTGAGAGGGTTTATAAAAGGCTTGATAGGGCTGTTGGGAATGAGGCTTGGAGGGCTGCCTTTGTAGAGGCTGATGTTCTTACTTTGCCTAGGTTGTTCTCGGATCATAGTCCAATTTTGGTCAGAATGGTGGGAGAGGAATTTTGCTGGAGGGAAAGACCTTTTAGATACTTGAATATTTGGCAAAATGATATCAGATTCTCTCCTTTTCTCAAAGCTAGTTGGGTTCCCTCTTCTGGTTTGCTGGATAATCTGAAGTCTCTTATTCCATTGCTAAAGGATTGGAATAAAAAGGTTTTTGGATTCACTCATTTTAGAAAAAAACAGAATCATTGCCAGATTAGAGGGGATACAAAAAAGGATCAGTTTTGGTATGAGCTTGTAGTTAGAGAAGTTGGAGGCTGTTTTGATTAAGGAGCTTAATGTTATTCTTGATCAAGAGGAGCAAATCTGGTTTCAAAAGTCTAGGGGTGAGTGGTTAAGATATGGTGATAGGAACATAAGATTTTATCACACTAGTACAATTATTCGCAGAAAAAGAAACAAAATCCTCAAGCTTCAGGATGATAAAGGCAATTGGGTGACTGATGAGGAGTGCTTAATTAACCTTGCTAGGGGTTCTTCTCCACCAAATTAATCAGAGACGGGTTGCTGTCAAAGTTGTTGGCATCAATCTGTGGCCGGACAATGCTGGAGTTCGGCCTAGTGAACATAGGAGCCAGAATTAACTCCACCAGCTCTCCTCTGGGAGGTGGAGGTGGAGGTTGATTATTAGTAGCCATATCTGATTCTTTGTGTGCCGTAGAACTCGAAGATGCTTCTTGCTTCTCTGCTTGGCTTGCTTTCGATTTTTCTTTGCAGTTTTCTCTATTTTCGGATCAAACTGTAAAGAATCCCGATCAACTTTACCTCACATAAACTACAGCAAAAAGATTAGTAACAAAACAGAATCCAATCAAGAAATTCAAAAGTTAAAAATAAATTAGGCGTAGTCAATCCCCGGCAACGGCACCAAAAACTTGTTGCGTAAAATCGGCAAGTGCACCGATCGTACCAAGTAATAAAAGTGAGTAAGATATCGTCCCACGAGGATTAAGGCACCAGATTTAAATTTAACTATTCCTTTCTTATTGGATGAACAAGGGTTGGTTTGAAAATAATGGTATTTGTAACAATTGTGAACTATTCAATATTTCGTGAATAATTCAGAGAGAAATTTGAAGAAATTAAAAAAACAAAGATTGAGATTTGAGAAAAATATTAAAAGAAAAACTATTGCAGTAAAGGACGCCAACACATTTTCGATACCCACCTTGTAATATTGATTAATATTTATATTTAATTACCCAATTGACTAAATAATTCACCATCTATAATTAATGAGTTAAGCCCTAATCCCTTAGTGATCTTAACCTTATTAACCCTATTAGAATCCTAATCCCTTAGAAATCCCTTTTCAAGTTAATCCTTAAGCCCAGTGAATTTTCCACATTTGCAGTTCATGTAGCCTATCCCTAGTGCATACATGAACAGTTATCTTACCCTTTGTCAGGAATTAGAATCCCAATATCCCTATTGTGAACCCTAACCCTCGCAATCCTAATAGAGTCGCGAATTCTAAAAGAATTATGGGATGAAGAACAGAGTAAAATAAATTCAATTGAATAATTAATCATAAACTTAACCAAAATACAAGGGGTTCACATCAAGGGTTGTGACCCTTACCACAATATAAAAAACTAGCCAGACATATTCATGTCTGACAATTTGAAATAAAAAGAATTCATAAAAACAAAAACAAAAAGAAGAAAAAGAAGATGAATGATCTTCAGCGTGAGCCTCCAAGAATTCTTTCCAGCCCAAGATGATTTTCTTTTAGAGTTTCTGCTTCCTTTATATAGCCAGCTACTCAATCAGGTCATAATCCTTGCATTAATTCTAATTAAATTTCCATTTTCCTCATAATTCCACCAATCAATCAGGTCATGATCCTCTAATTAATTCTGATTAAATTTCCTTTTTTCTTATAATTCCACCAATCAATCAGGTCATAATCCTCTCATTGATTAAATTTCCATTTTCATCAAACTCCACAAATCAAGGATTGCATTCATGACGCCTGCCTGATCAGCGCCAAATCCGCACGGATCGCGCGGACAAACAGAAAGTAATTTGCCAAAATCACGCGGATCGCGCCATTTTCACACGTTTTGAGCGAGACTATGCAATTTCAACTTTTCTCTTTCACTTCTTTTTGGTGTTTCCTGCTATCAAAATGCATAAATTGAGTGAGAGAGTGATTGAGAAGGAATAATCAATATTTCTTGCATTTATGAGCTTATTTTCACACATTTATGATTAATTCCTTGCTTCTTTTACTTAGAAATCTCCACATGTTAGACGCATATCACCTAGTTACACTGACTAATATTGCCAACACTAAAGTTCTCCAAAAAAAGGGGGCTAATTACATTTACATATAATCAATTGGCCATAAAAAATATATAAAAACCATTTTGCATAAACTCCAGCTACTCATTTTCGTGAAGCTGGGCTTGGTGGCTTAAAATCAGGTGTGGACATGAAGGTCATAAATCTATTCTGTGTGCCACTGCTAGCTTCATTGATAGTCTCATTGGAGACAACTTCAGTTGTTTATGGTGGGATTGACGGAGCTGGGCTGCTACCTCTAACATTAAATTCAGTTGGCTGAGAGTTGCCTTATAGTGCAGGGCCTCCCTGGCTGCTACCTCCAACATTAAATTCAACATACATTACACAATCATTATGAGAGGGGACCATAGATAATGAATTTTATTGGGATAATAAACAAAGTCTCAGAACACGTAACTTCTTTTAAGGAATTAAAATGCTAAGCGTATTCTTGTACTACCACCAGAAATCACCCCACTTCCTAGTACTTGCAAGTCGAGACGCGATCTCGACGCAGAAAGTACCCCAAGTCACAAGGTTCACCAGTAATGTTGCTCACGAGTATGGTTGGGGGTTTTCGCTAGTAAGCAAAGTCAAAGGAGTGTGTCACAAGATGAATGCAAGGTTGTTGACGTGTAAGGCTTGGTTCAAACCCCAAACGATGTTTTCTGCTTGTAATAAACACAACAACGTCGTATTCTTTCCAAGGTGGATTGTGACTCAACAACTTAACGTTCCACGTGTGCAACGTTACAAATGATGTTGAACGCCCACTAACAGAAGGACTAACGAGGACCCAATTTTAAAATAACAAGGACCACAAATGCCCTTTTTTTACTTAGGGACTAATGAGGGCATCGTGAAATTTGCTGAGGACCGAAAAAAGTATTTACTCTTAAAAATAATTCTAGATTCAAGAAAGAACATTTTAGACCACAGCAAAAAAAAAAATATATGGCTTTCAAATTCAAGAAATAAGAAAGAACTATTCCATATATTTTAAATTTGCAATGATAACAATAATATTGAAGCAAAATAGAGGACTCTAAAATAAGAAAACATAATCATAAAAGATAAGAAAATAAGGAAACTAATCTTAAGACATCGATATTCTAAAGTATATCAAGATATAATTTTAATATTACACGATATCTATTAAGGGAGTGGATCCTCTCATGTGCTAATTAACATGACCATGTCATGTGGGGAAATTATAACCATACATGGTGAATTAATGGTGATAAGGGAAGAGAGAGAAAAAAAAATATAAGGATAAGAAGTTACACAATCATCACCGTTCATTTAATTATTAATGGTTAAGATCCTCCCACATGACATGATCATGTTAAATTACATGAGAGGATCCATTCCCTATCTATTAAATATTGTAGATATTCTAACATCCTCACATGTAGTATATAACTCATGCCAGCCTTGACTTTCCATCCATCCCAAGGGCCTCAATCAACATTTCATAAGCAATCTCATTGGGAGAGATGGAAACCATTCACATGCTGACTACTCATGCCACACCATGCAGAACCACTAATTCTTGCATTATATGACATTATTGTTAGTTAAATTCCTAATTTTACCATCTCCAGAATGATGGCTTCAACTCTATCAACCCCACCCAGACCATATGGTCCCACACATGGAGGACCGCATCATAGAGTTTTTCGTTTTGAAGAAGGAACATCTCACTTAAAGATGGAGATTAGCCAAAGCCAAGACTTGGAAGGGAATGCTATGAAGGAACAAACAGCAACAGTAGTCCAAACCAAAGTGATAATTCCTAAGGTGATTTTGGAGATTGATTAATTTCCACGCTGCAAAAAACATTAACAAAATGTAAAATCATTGTATATACATGAAATGTTTCAAATGGGGTTGGATCTAAGTTAAACAATTAGGGGAATAAGGGAATGAAATACCTCATATATTGTGACTTGGAACAATAACACTGTAGTCAACAAATCAACATGTGTTGAGAAGGCTACATCATTTGCAGCTACAGGTATCATCTACAATAGTAAAAAGCCAAAATGAGTAATATTACTCATTTGCTTAAAAGAAGATTTAATCATATACACCAACATACTTAGAATGTCCTATTTATATTTAACAAGCACAGGTAGGGACACTAGTTTCAAATTTCCTTCACATCACAAAACTTTCAAGTGGATAACTTTAGGAGTTTAATTTAATTCATTAAAAATCATCCTTATTAAACCCCGAATAGGGAGGATAGGAGTGATATAATAACCCTAATTATATGACTTTTAAATTAGAGGGTTATAATGAGGACCTTATAGTCATAAATGAAATGAGTATGAAATTCTAAGAATTTTGATACCCATATTGAGGGTATTTTGCACAGATGAATTTTCATATGTTAATTTTGACTGCTGACGTAATAACAGTCAGTAGAATAGCTCCAAGTTAGCAAATTATAGTTAGAGATCTAATCTAATGATATAAACATCATGAATGAGGTTAGGATATGATTTGATGAAGATTGATACCCATATTGGGGTATTTTTGAAAAGTCACTTATGCCGGGTATTTTGTACTGCTGTAGCAGCAACCGCTAGAATCCCGAAACGGGAAAAAGATGAGAAAATGAAAATAAATACCAATATATGCCTAACAAGTCATAATTAGACCAAAAATGTTAATGTTAAGAAGATTATGAAATCCGGGTACAGTTAAGAACACCGGTAAAGACTATAGTGCAATTAAACAACTGTTAGTGGATCTGTGATCTACTAATCAAATTTTTAAGTTATGAACATGGTAATTAGACAAAATTAATGTTAAGTACTTAAAGTTAGAGTCTTGGGAGTTTCTGGGTAAAAAATTTGACGACGGATCAGTTAAAAATTACATCGGGTCTCACTAAAGGACGAATGGTCACTTAGTGACATGGCAACCCTAATTAGGGCACCTTCCCCTCCCATTTCAGATCTGAATCAGCAGCCCCTTGCTCCTTCTCTCTCTAAAATTCATTTTTGAAAACTCTCTCACTTCTCTCTAAGATTTCTTCACCTAATTTTCTCCAAATCACCAAACTTCCTTCACAAAGATTGTTCCCCTCACTCTCCTATTCACAACCATACCATTTTCATGGTGTGAATCAAAATTTTAGTGTCCCTTATCATCCCAAACAGCCATGGTTTTGTGAAGAGCAAAGGCTATGGAGTTGTGTTCTTGAGCTCTCTTGAAGAACCACACTTGCTTGCTTGTTTCCTTTGATTTCTAGTGTAAGTTTTCTTAAATTTTTCTTGAAAAATCTCATCTTTCTCTCTTGTGTTCATGAGCTTTAACTCTTGAGCATGTTCTTGAAGGTGTATTCATGTTTAAAGGAGCATTCTTGGTAGTAAAAGGTGGAGCTTGAAGCTAAAGGTGTGAGCTTGAAGATGTAAGCTTCACTTTTGAAAAGATGACCCAAAAAGCCTTCTTTTTTCCTTGTATATGCCATGGTTTTGTCATGTTCATGGGAGGAATATTGTTGTAATTTGATAAAAATGAGTTCTTGATGTTGGAAAGTGTGGAGAATTATGAGCTGAACCAAGGATAATGTTAAAAATGCAACCTTTAAGCTTAAGAACGCTAATCTTGCTTAAGGATGGAATTTAAACCCTAATGACACTATCATATCAAATCTGCCCCCTTAAGTATATGAGGGTTTAGTTGTGTTAAAAATAAGGAAATGATGAATTAATGGATTAATTAAGGGTAAGGATTAATTAGCTAAAGAAAGGATTAAGAAATAAGCTTAAAAACCCTAATTAGCACACTAGTAATTTGGCCATGTATGCTTAAGATAGGGTCACTATGTTAAAATTAATATTAAGACCTAATTAGAACATTAATTTAGTGGTTAAGTGAAGGGGATTATGCATAATACACTAATTAATGATTAAACTCTAAAATTAGACTTAAGTAGGGTTTAGGTGCACTAATCAAGTAATTAGTGAACTTTAAATATCATGACATAATGTGACTAAGGGGATTTCATAAAGTGAATTAATAATAGAAAAATTCAAGAATTAATGAGAATTAGAATTTATAATCAAAAGTAATTAAGGTTTGTTAAGTAAACACATTTAAGGCTAAGTAACCAGTTTTTAGCCAAAATTGGAGAGAGCATATCTCCCTCCACAGAGGTCATATAGGGCTGTGCCTTATTTAAAATTGAAGGTTGAGATGTTATCTATGTGGTGTCAAAATTTGGTATTAATTGAAGATTTATTACATTCTGTATGTTCATTTGAGTGAGGACTGCACAGGGAGGCCATGTACAGGGGCGCTGTACATGGCTGCAACTTCCACAAATTGTTTCTCCCTCTGTGATTACTCAAATTAGTCTCATAATATTTATAATTAAATATAAAGGTGTCTAGTTATCTACATAAAAATTTGAGAGAAATTGGTTTAGTATATTTTCCGTAATCGCAGAAATGGTAAAGGATGTTTAAGGCCCTGTTCGGAGTTGGCAAACAGCTTTGTTTGTCCAACTTCAAATAATGATAACCGGAGCTAGAAAACTTCAAATGATGCATGTGATACCTTTTTGGAAAGGTAATTGAGTTTAGATTAACATAATAAAATATGAGAATTTTATAACAAGTTAGTCGCTCTCAGTAACTAGAAAACAGAAGCATGTACAATTATGGAAAAACCGTAAAAGTGATATTTAATCTAAGTTATGTAAGTGAGCCTTGCATGTGACTCTAAGCTATGTAAGTAATTGAAGATTAAAGTGGCTTGTAATAATGCACTAAAATATTTAATAAGTAATAATTAGTCTAGACTTGTTATGGGCATATTATTGGCATATGAGTATGAAAAGTGGAATCATTAAATGATTAAGTCGTGGATATGACTTGATTAATTAATATGTAATTAATGATGTGAATGGTTCCTGCTCTAGGTTTTCCTAGAGAGCTTGGCACTTGAGAGTGTACTGGAGCATACGTATTGGACTGTTGGAGTTGGGCTGTTGATAAGCTCAGTGAGGTAAGCTCCTAGTTCTAGTTGACTCTTCTCTCTTGTGGCCCCACCATGATGGTGGGAATTATGGTTATATTGTATGAAAGTATATGGTATGATGTATATATGCATTCATTCACATTCATATAGATGTTATATGATCTTGATGTTATGATGATGCACTAATGATATATGTTATGAGGATCCTGGCCAGTGATCATGGTATGTAGGCTGCCTATGACTTGACTCTGGGAGCTATTTCATACTGAGGTTGTGTTGACTGTCTATGGCTTGACCCTGGAAGTCACACATGTGTAACCGTCTATGGCTTTGACCCTGGGGTTACACAAGGATGATATGATGATGCTATGTTTATGCTGTATGTCTGTATTATATGCTTTATATCTGACTTGTTATGCAGGAAGTGGGATCAGGGGTTAGAGGGTCCTCTATGAACCTTGAGCTTACTGAGATGTTGTATCTTACCCTGTTTGGGGACATCATTTCAGATACCCAGAGTAGTGGTGATGCTTATAGGGGCAAGGCCCCCGCATTGGAGTAGAGATGATGCAGCTGATTATTTTAGACTATGTTTAGACTTATGATGATATATGGATTTGTTAACATGCTTAATTATATATGGAGATTATGTTATGTATTTATTTAGGCTCATGATTGTATCCTTAGAGCCATAGATTAATTACTGATGTTTTTATACTTTGAATTAATATAGACTTAATGCATGTATTCAGTTAATTTGGGCATGTAGTCTTCTTGTTTGTATTGACCCATTGAGGGGATTGCAGTCCGGGTGAACTTGCAAGCTGTCTGTTTAAATTATCATATTTATCAGGTTAAATGTATGTGTGGGAACCATGTTCCCAGTTATCCGAAATACAACCGTTATGCTGTCCGTGAGACTCCGTCAGGAATGACACTTGATGTCATATCTTGATGGTCAATGGCCACTAATACTGGCTCATAGGATTAATTAGTAGATGTAGGTTTAGATTTACGCTTTCGCAGTATCTCACGTGAACGTTTTTAGAAATATTTTTATAAACTGTTTTGGAAAAAGTTTACTCGTATTTTTATAAGACGCTTTTTTTCCTTTTCAAATATAGTCTTCCGCTGTGAATGTTAAATATCATGTATGTTAACAATCGGAGTACTACGGGGTGTTACATTTATGGTATCAGAGCAGTTTCACCGGGACGTTCACTGATGTATTGCTTAAGTGTTAGAACTTTTTATTGAGTGTCTCTTGAGTGTCATGATATTGCATATGCTATCACTTGATTGAGCGTAGCTAACTCATACCTCGTGCAGTTTTGTGTAGTGACATGGCACCTCGAGGGAGACCCAGGCGAATAGTTCAAAACCCTCCTCCTGATCCTATTGTTGCAGCTATAGCAACATTGCAGCAGACCCTGAATGAAACCAGGGAAGCTGATTTGAAAAGAATCGAAGAGGCCAGAGATCGCAATAGAGAGCAGCTGAGAAAGGCCAGTGAAGACCTTATGGTGCAGAATAGGCTGGCCAATGCTGAGATGATCCGACTACTGTTGACAGAGGTACGTGGAGGACCTCCACCACCTCCTCCACCGCCAGTTACACCACATGTGCAGCAGCAGGTTGCACGTGCTGCTGGTCCCGTACAGATTCTCGAGCCTGTTGTGCTGGGACAGGAAGGGTTAGGAGAGGCCCATTAGGAGGCGGAGGCATCTGTCCATGAAAGACTAGTGAGGCAGCCAGTTATTGAGGTTGATAGATCAGCTATACAACCCAGGTTTGACCGAGATACTAGAGAGCGTATGCTGAATGCTTTCAGGAAGCATTCCCCACCTCACTACAAAGGTGGAAGAGATCCCATTGCAGCATTGGAGTGGCTCCAAGAGATGGATTGTATTTTTCAGGTTATGGAATGCGATACCAACACGAAGCTCCTATATGTGGTGTACATGTTACAGGGGGATGCTGCTGACTGGTGGAGTAATGTTAGAAACCCACTTGAGTGCCAAGGTTATGCTATTACTTGGCCGTTATTTGAGAGACATTTTCTGCAAAAGTACTTCCCTGAAGAAGCCATGGAAAGGAAGAAGAGTGAGTTTGAAGACCTCCGGCAGGGAGGCATGACTGTGGATGAATATCTGAGCAAGTTCAACCGCTTGGCAAAATATTCTTGTTATGGTAGAACTCCCCTCACTCCAGAAGACAAGGCCTTTCGATTTAGGAAGGGTCTGAATGATATGATAGCAGACAAACTGGCGGGTCATTGCACCAGAAATTTTGTGGAGTTGATCAAGCAGTGCCAGAATATTCAGGAGCACTATCGTACCAGGGGAAAGGAAGCAACAGGAAAGAGCTTCAGTGGGAAGACTACGCCCTGGAAGGGTAAGGGCAAGGGTTTGCAAGCACAGCAGAACACCAAGTTTAAGAAGACTCCCTTTGTGAAGAATGGAAGCGGAATGTTTAGTGCAGGGAAGATTCCCACTTGTGCCAAGTGAGGGAAGATGCATACAGGTGTTTGTCGACTGGGGCAGAATGTTTGCTTCAGTTGTGGTCAGGCAGGTCAATATTTCAGAGAGTGCCCCAAGAAGACGGGGCAAGTTGCAGCCATTCAGGCGATCCCTATTCAGTCTGTGCCTACTCAAAGATCCATAGAGGAGCCTATGGCGCCCACTAGTGCCAGGGTATATGCAATGACACAGCATGAGGCAGAGAGGTCTCCAAACCTTATCAGAGGTACTATTCTTATCAGAGGATATACTTTTGATGCCATGTTTGATT